>NC_134398.1:209542390-209591102 GCF_050003625.1 Haematobia irritans
AATTGGAAGTGCCACATCAAGGAGAAGGCAGAGAAAGTACACAGATGCTGGGCACTATGTCGAAGAGCCGTTGGCTCAAAATGGGGACTAAATCCCAAAATGTCGCTCTGGATATAGACCAGCGTAATAAGACCTATCGTAAAGTACGCATCGGTAGTATGGTGGACATCGATGAGAAGAAATATAACGTAGAAACTCTGCAACGGGTCCAACGGACATGTTGTCTTCGTGTAAGCGGGGCTATGAGGACAACTTCAACTAGAGCGCTAGAAACGATTCTAAACGTCCTACCTATAGAGATACAGATAAAAAGCGAAGCTGCCATGACAGTAATGAGACTCAAGATAATGGGAGAATGGTACCAAATGGGGAACAAATCAAACCATCAGAGGATAATTGAGGCGATGATAGGAGACACGTCTGATTTAGGAGTGCTCCATGATCGTATACCTGAAGAAACGCTAGCGACCGAGTGTGAAATTCTCATACCAGAGAGACAATCATGGTCTAACGGAAGCCTTATTGAAGCCCCTTATGGTAACAATTGTTACACAGACGGAGCGTAGATGGGGGATAGAACAGGATTGGGGGTATACTTAAAAAACTCTGGCACCGAAATCTCCTTTTCGCTTGTTAGACCATACAACTATTCTGCAAGCAGAAATCAGAGCGGAGTGTGTAAAATGGCTCAGCACAAACACAAGACCACTAAGTGTAAATGTAAATGAAACCGGAAGCCGATGAGACGACAAAGAGAGTTGCCGGTAGTTTCAAGCGAAACCCTAACCTCTCTCTCCGAGATGCCGCAAATAAGCTGGGTGTATCGTCTACAACCGTGCATCGAGCCAAAAAACGACTATCGACTTACAAGAAGGTAGTTACTCCAAATCGCGATAATAAACAAAATACGACGGCCAAAGCGCGATCCCGGAGGCTGAACACGACGATGCTGACGAAGTTTGACTGCGTGGTAATAGACGACGAAACCTACGTCAAAGCCGACTACAAGCAGCTTCCGGGACAGGAGTTTTATACGGCAAAAGGAAGGGGAAAGGTAGCAGATATTTTCAAGCACATAAAACTGTCAAAGTTCGCAAAGAAATATCTGGTTTGGCAAGCCATTTGTTCCTGTGGCTTGAAAAGCAGCATTTTCATAGCTTCCGGGACTGTCAACCAAGAAATTTACGTGAAAGAGTGTTTGAATAAACGTCTGCTGCCTTTCCTGAAGAAACATGGTTGTTCCGTGCTGTTTTGGCCGGATTTGGCATCTTGCCATTACGGTAAAAAGGCCATGGAGTGGTACGCCGCCAACAACGTGCAGATGGTTCCCAATGACAAGAACACTCCCAACACGCCAGAGCTCCGCCCAATTGAGAAATACTGGGCTATTGTCAAGCGGAACCTAAAGAAGACCAAAAAAAACTGCTAAGGACGAGCAGCAGTTCAAGGCAAACTGGCTTTCTGCGGCGAAGAAGGTGGATAAGGTGGCTGTACAAAATCTGATGGCAGGTGTCAAGCGTGAAGCCCGGCAATTCGGATTTGGAAAAGCAAAAGCCTAACTGAATATTTTTCCTGATTTTTATACTAATTGAACTTGAAAAAGAAATTTAATTTGATTTTTTAAATAAACGATTTCACCGATTAACAACGCGTTTTCCCTTGACCAATTTTGACCGTATCACCCTTCACTTCGAGTATGGCACCATTTGATTCATCTGGGTACTTGCTCACTGTGGGGTGGATGGAAACGAGCATGTCAATGATCTAGCGATAAAAGCCAGGGAAGCTGAGGTAGTAAACTTGGATAACCCCAAGCCCTTTGGGGCTACCCGGTCCGAGTTAAAAGCGTGGGCAAAGCGAGTACATATAGAGCTGTGGAACAGTGAAATAGTCGGAAGGACCACGAAGATCATTTGGGGCGATCCGGATGAAGATAAAACAAGAGAACTTCTGAAAGAGAGTAGGAGAAGGATCAGTAGGGTTATTGGAATCATCACGGGACACTTGGAATCATCAGGGCACACTTGCACCGTATAAGTGTAATAAATGATAGTTTATGCAGGACATGTGGAGAGGACGAAGGGACACTTGAACATTATCTGTGTCACTGCCCGGCATTAAATATCTGTGTCTCCGGCCATGAGGCGGAGAAACCCGACTCCTCTCTTCAACCTAACCAAACCTAACATAACCATGTGTCTATCTCGCCTCCTTCTAGGCATTGCAAACTTATGCAACTTATTATACCGTGTTCCACAGTGTGTCGCAGGGTATAAAAAAGGTTTGCCGAATATGGTGTGTATCAATCCACATTTTGCGTTCACATAGACTGATCACCCGATTTGATTTTTTGAGCTTCTAAAAACCGCAATTTTTATCCGATTTGCTTGAAATTAGAAATATTTTAGATCCATTAATAGATGTGCCGAATATGATGTGGATTGGTTCTCAAGTGTTGGTACAATGTCAGAGATAAACACTTGTGATCGCATTCATAAATGTTTAGTGGGTCCTTATGGATACCAGGGAGACGGCTGAGCTTACCTCTGCCAAGTTAGAAAAGTCCCCACTCCATCAAATTTAAGGTATTTTTACATATTTCTGTATCACATCTTAGTACTCCATTCTCCTTCCCCATATTGAAACGCATTTATACCACGAAAATAAGTTCACTGTTCCATGGGTATCTTATGATCTTTGAACAAAAAGAGGAATAACTGTGCAAATATTCAAAGTGATATCAAGCAATTTTTTTGTTTAAAATATTGTTATGGAAATTTATATAACATTTATGTTCAATATAGTACAGTATATTGTAACACATACCCTTACAAACTGATATGTTGTGCAATACTCTTGCATATACAACTCACACACCCACGAAGAGATTAATATTTTCTTTCATTCGTTGAAAATTTCAACTGTACGATATTATTCATATCCCAGCAGAAAAAAGCGTCACCAAAAAAAAAAAAAAGAAAACAATGAAAATATAATTTTTTTAGATTTGGAAATTGTGTAGAATCGGATCAGATATAATGAGTTTTATACTGACTTGTCATAGGCTGGAAGTCCTTAGTTTAACCCTTAAATGAGTAATGTACAGGGTTGCCATTGGTCCCAAAAAAATATAATTTTTAAATTTGGTCCGATGGTCGGACAAAATGGAATTTGGTTGATTTTGGTTCATTTTCGTCACACCGATATTTTTTTCAAAATTTTCGATAGAAATAAAATTTTGACTAAATTTACTGTATAAATAAAATTTTGACAAAATTTTCTATAGAAATAAAATTTTAACAATATTTTGCCAAAGTTTTGTACAGAAATAAACTTTAACAAAATTTTATATAGATACAAATTTATGCAAAAATTTTGTATAAAAAAATTTTATATAGGAATAAAATTTTGCAATAACTATCTGTAGAAATAAAAGTTTGACAAATTTTCTATAGAAATAAAATATAGACAAAATTTTCTATAGAAATAAAATTTTGACAAAATTTTTTTTTTTATAGAAATACAATTTTAACAATATTTTGCCAAAATTTTGTACAGAAATAAACTTTAAAAAAATTTTATATAGACACAAAATTATGCAAAAATTTTGTTTAAGAAGAAAATTTAGTAAAAAATTTATTTAGGAATAAAATTTCCTATAACTACCTATAGAAATAAAAGTTTGACAAATTTTTCTAAAGAAATCAAATATTGACAAAATTTTCTATAGAAATAAAATTTTGGCTTAATTTTCTATAGAAATAAAATTTTGGCTAAATTTTCTATAAAAATAACATTTTGGCTAAATTTTCTATAGAAATAAAATTTTAACAAAAATTTCTATAGAAATAAAATTTTAACAATATTATGTATAGAAATAAAATTTTGTACAGATATAAACTACAGAAATAAAATTTTGACAAAATTTTCTGTATAAATAAAATTTTGACAAAATTTTCTTTAGAAATAAAATTTTAACAATATTTTGCCAAAATTTTGTAGAAAAATAAACTTAAAAAAATTTTATATAGATACAAAAATTTTAACAATATTTTGTCAAAATTTTGTAGAGAAATAAACTTTAAAAAAATTTATATAGATACAAAATTATGCA
Organism: Haematobia irritans; assembly: GCF_050003625.1. Lineage (NCBI taxonomy): Eukaryota > Metazoa > Arthropoda > Insecta > Diptera > Muscidae > Haematobia > Haematobia irritans. The sequence continues at coordinate 209,546,505 of NC_134398.1, forward strand.
ACAATTTTGTATAGGAAGAACATTTTGTAAAAATTTTATATAGAAATAAACTTTTGCGATAACTATCTAAAGAAACAAAATTTGGCTAAATTTTCTATAGAATTGAAATTTTGACAAAATTTCCTAAAGAAATAAAAATTTTCTAATGAACTAAAATTTTAATAAAGTTTTCTACAGAAAATGTTGACAACATTTTCTATGGAAATAAAATTTTGACAAAATTTTCTATATAAATACAAGTTTGACAACATTTTGCGATAACTATCTATAGAAATAAAATTGTGGCTAAATTTTCTAAAGAAATAAAATATTGACAAAATTTCTATAGAAATAAAATTTTGGCTAAATTTTCTATAGAAATCAAATTTTAGCTAAATTTTCTATAGAAATCAAATTTTGACAAAAATTTCTATAGAAAAAAAATTTAACAATATTATGTATAGAAATAAAAAGTTGTCAAAATTTTGTACAGAAATAAAATTTTGATCAAATTTTCTGTATAAATAAAATTTTGACAAAATTTTCTATAGAAATAAAATTTTAACAATATTTTGTCAAAATTTTGTAGAGAAATAAACTTTAAAAAAATTTATATAGATACAAAATTATGCAACAATTTGGTATAGGAAGAACATTTTGTAAAAATTTTATATAGAAATAAACTTTTGCTATAACTATCTAAAGAAACAAATTTTTGCTAAATTTTCTATAGAATTGAAATTTTGACAAAATTCCCTAAAGAAATGAAAATTTTCTAATGAACTAAAATTTTAATAAAGTTTTCTACAGAAAATGTTGACAACATTTTCTATGGAAATAAAATGTTGACAACATTTTCTATGGAAATAAAATTTTGACAAAATTTTCTATATAAATACAATTTTGACAATATTTTGCGATAACTATCTATAGAAATAAAAGTTTGACAAATTTTCTAAAGAAATAAAATATTAACAAAATTTTCTATAGAAATAAAATTGTGGCTAAATTTTCTATAGAAATAAAATTTAAGCTAAGTTTTCTATAGAAAAAAATTTTAACAATATTATGTATAGAAATAAAAAGTTGTCAAAATTTTGTACAGAAATAAAATTTTGACTAAATTTTCTGTATAAATAAAATTTTGACAAAATTTTCTATAGAAATAAAATTTTAACAATATTTTGCCAAAATTTTGTAGAGGAATAAACTTAAAAAAAATTTATAAAGATACAAAATTATGCAACAATTTTGTATAGGAAGAACATTTTGTAAAAATTTTATATAGAAATAAACTTTTGCAATAACTATCTAAAGAAACAAAATTTGGCTAAATTTTCTATAGAACAGAAATTTTCTAATGAGCTAAAATTGTAATAAAGTTTTCTACATAAAATGTTGACATTTTCTATGGAAATAAAATTTTGACAAAATTTTGTATGGAAATTAAATTTTGACAAAAAATTTTCTGCAGAAATAAAATTTTAAAATTTAAAATTTTCTATAGAAATAAAATTTTGGCTAAATTTTCTATAGAAATCAAATTTTAGCTAAATTTTCTATAGAAATCAAATGTTGACAAAAATTTCTATAGAAAAAAAATTTAACAATATTATGTATAGAAATAAAAAGTTGTCAAAATTTTGTACAGAAATAAAATTTTGATCAAATTTTCTGTATAAATAAAATTTTGACAAAATTTTCTATAGAAATAAAATTTTAACAATATTTTGTCAAAATTTTGTAGAGAAATAAACTTTAAAAAAATTTATATAGATACAAAATTATGCAACAATTTGGTATAGGAAGAACATTTTGTAAAAATTTTATATAGAAATAAACTTTTGCTATAACTATCTAAAGAAACAAATTTTGGCTAAATTTTCTATAGAATTGAAATTTTGACAAAATTCCCTAAAGAAATGAAAATTTTCTAATGAACTAAAATTTTAATAAAGTTTTCTACAGAAAATGTTGACAACATTTTCTATGGAAATAAAATGTTGACAACATTTTCTATGGAAATAAAATTTTGACAAAATTTTCTATATAAATACAATTTTGACAATATTTTGCGATAACTATCTATAGAAATAAAAGTTTGACAAATTTTCTAAAGAAATAAAATATTAACAAAATTTTCTATAGAAATAAAATTGTGGCTAAATTTTCTATAGAAATAAAATTTAAGCTAAGTTTTCTATAGAAAAAAATTTTAACAATATTATGTATAGAAATAAAAAGTTGTCAAAATTTTGTACAGAAATAAAATTTTGACTAAATTTTCTGTATAAATAAAATTTTGACAAAATTTTCTATAGAAATAAAATTTTAACAATATTTTGCCAAAATTTTGTAGAGGAATAAACTTAAAAAAAATTTATAAAGATACAAAATTATGCAACAATTTTGTATAGGAAGAACATTTTGTAAAAATTTTATATAGAAATAAACTTTTGCAATAACTATCTAAAGAAACAAAATTTGGCTAAATTTTCTATAGAACTGAAATTTTCTAATGAGCTAAAATTGTAATAAAGTTTTCTACATAAAATGTTGACAACATTTTCTATGGAAATAAAATTTTGACAAAATTTTCTATATAAATACAATTTTGACAAAATTTTGTATGGAAATTAAATTTTGACAAAAAATTTTCTGCAGAAATAAAATTTTAACATAATTTTCTGCAGAAATAAAATTTTGACAAAATTTTCTATAGAAATTAAATTTTTACAAAATTTTCTATAGAAATAAAATTTTTATAAAAATAAAATTTTAACAAAATTTTCGATAAAAATAAAATTTTGAACAAATTTTCTAAAAAATAAAATTGTGAAAAAATTTTCTATAGAGATAAAATTTTAACAAAATGTTCTATAGAAATAAAATTTTGACAAAATTTTCTATAGAAATAAAATGTTGACTAAATTTTCTATAGAAATAAAACTGTGTCAAAATTTTCGATAGAAATAAAGTTTTAACAATTTTTTTTATAGAACTAAATAGAAATAAAAATTTGACAAAAATGTTTTACCGAAGTAAAATTTTTGAAAAATTTTAACTTTTAAATGATATTAATTTAATTTGGTAAGAATTTTTGTCCAATTTTGGACAGATGTTGGTCCAAAATAAAAATTCATTGTGGCAACGCTGGCACCAAAACAGAAATTCTTACGTCTTAAAAATGTTGACCGAATTCTATGAAATTGGAATTAAGAAAACATTTTTTACTGTGAAGTATTCGTTATAATTTGGATTTTTAAACTGGCATTTGTTTGTACGTGAGTACATTTATTAATAAACCTCGAAAAGAGAATAAAAATTTGATAAATGAGACCTGTATCCTAATTTTAATTTTATTGGTCCTAGATTTAAAGCCAGATAGGTCGCTAAAAAATTTCTTTATTTTAAAGAGGCAGCATCTTTGGCTCGGAATCAATACCAAAATCCTTAAGGGAAGGTCAAAATCTTTGGATCCAAGTAAACTTTTTTTTGAGTGTATAGAGCTACAGATAAAAAGTGAAGCAGCCGTGACAGCAATGAGACTCAAGATGATGGGAGAATGGTACCAAATGGGGAACAAATCAAACCATCAGAGGATAATTGAGGTGACAATAGGAGACATGTCTGATTTAGGAGTGCTCCATGATCGTATACCTGAAGAAACGCTAGCGACCGAGTGTGAAATTTGCATACCGCAGATCAAATTTTGGTCTAACGGAATCCTTATTAAAGTCCCTTATGGTAACAATTGTTTCATAGACGGAGCGAAGATGGGGGATAGAACGGGATTGGGGGTATACTTAGAAAACTCTTGCACCGAAATCTCCTTTCGCTTGCCAGACCATACAACTGTTCTGCAAGCAGAAATCAATCAGAGCGATCACGGAGTGTGTAAATGGCTCAGCACAAAAACAAGACCACTAAGTGTAAATGTTCTCACCGATAGCCAGATGGCTATACGAGCTATAGCATCTAATACGGTTAAATAACGAACCGTTTTGGAACGCAATTTAATTTAATTTGGTAAGAATTTTGGTCCAATTTTGGACAAATGTTGGTCCAAAATAAAAATTCATTGTGGCAACGCTGGCACCAAACAAAAATGTTTACGTCTTAAAAATTTTGACCGAATTCTATGAAAGCAAGCTTGTTGCATTTAAAACATCATAAAGCTATTCTTAAAAATATGTTATTACAGACCTATTGATATAGTAGGTCCGATGATATTACAATAGTCCGACCATATATAAACCAATCACCAGATTTGACTTACGTATCAGCTTGGAAGAGAAAATTTCATGCTATCTGGTTAAAATTTGGTACGTGCTGTTTTTATATGCAAACCATGCAAAAATTGGTTTATATCGGTCCATAATTATATATAGTCCCCGTATATAGCGTTCCCTGATTTTACCTCTTCGAGGAGTAAATTTCATCCGAAATCATACCAGCCCATATATATATTACCTCCATTTTTTTTTGCTAGGATACACTGGGTATTCGTTGAATATGATGTACCGGAAATGGAAATGGCATCACACTTTGGGTGTGTCTATGTGCGTGTTTTTGGGAGAAAATGCGTGTTGTTGAGTGGAGGAAAAAATAGTTGGCAGATTATTAAAAATGTATTGTAAATTCGCTTAAAATGCAAGGCTTGATGATATAAATCATCACATCAGCCCCCACTCCCCACCACCACTTCATCCACATGTTCATTCATCAGTCGCTTTGAAGTGGTGTTGTTGATTTTGTTTGATAAGAAGTGATTATATGCATACACTATACTTACAAACACTTATGCCCATCCGTATGCTAACAGCAAGTGACTTTAACACTCCCTCTTCTCGATACTTATTGTGCAAAAAAAAAAAGAGCCTCAACATGAAAGTTCTTATATTTTGTGCGAACTTTGTTTTCTCTGACATTTTTTAATAAACTCGCACTCGAGGTTTCTTCTTATTCCCTCTTTCATGTGTATGTATGTCTGTTTGTGATTGTGTATGTGAGTTGTAGTGTTCATATTTTTTGTTCTTTTTTTGTAGTGTGAACTAAGAGTGATTGTTGTATAAAAATTTGTTGGATTATGACATGTTTCTCCATTGTTGGCGAACATAATGTGCATATCAAATAAGTTTTAAGTAGTTTTCTCCTCCACCCTTACCCTCCTCCACGGCCACTATCATAAGTGAAGAGATTTTGTAAGTATTATAGAACTCCTAAAAGTATGCAGTGATTACAAAACACATAAACAACACGATTTTCTATATGCTGTATAAAAAAAGAAATTGCTATGGCTTGCTGGTATTGGACGGAAGGAAATGTTTGGGTGTCGAAGTTTTAAAAAATATGTTGAGTTTGTTAAAAAGGTTTTTACAGACCTCTTAAATCAAGAACTTTATGAATATGCAAAACATTCATCAACTACATATAAGTTATTTTATATCTATAGAAAATTTTGACATTTTATTTCTATAGAAAGGTTTGTCAAAATGTTATTTCTATAGAAAATTTTGTCAATTTGTTATTTCTATAGACATTTTTTGTCAAAATTTTATTTCTATAGAACATTTTGTCAAAATTTTATCTCTATAGAAAATTTTGTCAAAATTTTATTTTATTTATATAGAAAATTTTGTCAAAATTTTATCTCTATAGAAAATTTTGTCAAAATTTTATCTCTATAGAAAATTTTGTAAAAATTTTATCTCTATAGAAAATGTTGTCAAGATTTTATCTCTATAGAAAATTTTGTCAAAATTTTATCTCTATAGAAAAATCGGTCACAATTATATATCTATAGAAAATTTTGTCAAGATTTTATCTCTATAGAAAATTTTGTCAAAATTTTATTTCTATAGAAAATTTTGTCAAAATTTTATTTCTATAGAAAATTTTGTCAATATTTTATGTATGTAGAAAATTTTGTCAAAATGTTATCTCCATAGAAAATTTTTTGAAAATTTTATCTCTATAGAAAATTTTGTCAAAATTTTATCTCTATAGAAAATTAAGTCAAAATTTTATTTCTATAGAAGATGTTGCCAAATTTTTATTTTAATGGAAATCTTTGGCAAAATTTAATTTTTTTAAATATTTTGCTAAAATTTTTGTTCTATATAAAATTTTGTCAAAATTTTATTTCTATATAAAATTTTGTTAAAAATTTATTTCTATAGAAGATTTTGTTAAAATTTTATTTCTATAGAAAATGTTGTCAAAATTCTATCTCTATAGAAAATTATGTCAAAATTTTATTGCTAAAGAAAATTATGTCAAAATTTTATTGCTATAGAAAATTTTGTCAAAATTTTAATTTTATAGAAAATTTTGTCAAAATTTTATTTCTATAGAAAAGTTTGCCAAATTTCTATTTTTGTGGAAAACTTTGGCAAAACTTAATTTTTTTTAAATATTTTGCTAAAAATTTAGTTCTATATAAACTTTAGTTAAAATTTTATTTCTATATAGAATTTTGTTAAATTTTATTTCTATAGAAAATTTTGTTAAAATTTTATTTCTATAGAAAATTTTGTCAAAATTTAATTTATATAGAAAATTTTGTAAATTTTTTTTCTATAAAAAAATTTTGTCAAAATTTGATCTCTATAGAAAATTTTGTTAAAATTTTATCTCTATAGAAAATTTTGTCAAATTTCTATCTCTTTAGAAAATTTTGTCAAAATTCTATCTCTATAAAATTCTTTTTCAAAATTTTATTTCTATAGGAAATGTACGCAACATTTTATTTCTATAGAGAATGGGCAATTTCGTCAAAATTTTATTTACATAGAAAATTTTATTGCTATAGAAAATTTTGTCAAAATTTTAATTTTATAGAAAATTTTGTCAAGATTTTAATTTTATAGAAAATTTTGTCAAAATTTTATTTCTCTGGAAAATTGTGCCAACATTTTTTTATGGAAAATGTTGTCAAAATTTGATTTGTTTAAATATTTTGCTAAAATTTTATTTCTTTAGAAAATTTTCGCAAAGTTGTATTTATATAGAAAATTTTTGCCAAAATTTTATTTATATAGAAAATTTTTGCCAAAATTTTATTTCTATATAAAATTTTGTTAAAATTTTATTTCTTAGAATATTTCGTTAAAATTTTATTTCTATAGAAAATTTGGTCAAAATTTTATTTATATAGATTTTATTTCTGTAGACAATTTTGTCCAAATTTTATCTCTATAGAAAATTTTGTTAAAATTTTATCTCTATAGAAAATTTTGTCAAAATTTGATCTCTATAGAAAATTTTGTCAAAATTTTATCTCTATAGAAAATTTTGTCAAAATTTTATCTCTATAGAAAATTTTGTCAAAATTTTATCTCTATAGAAAATTTTGTCAAAATTTTATCTCTATAGAAAATTTTGTCAACATTTTATTTCTGTAAACAATTTTGTCCAAAATTTATCTCTATCGAAAATTTTGTTAAAATTTTATCTCTATAGAAAATTTTGTCAAATTTCTATCTCTTTAGGAAATTTTGTCAAAATTCAATCTCTATAATTTTTTTTCTTCAAAATTTTATTTCTATAGAAAATTTTGTCAAAATTTTATCTCTATAGAAAATTTTGTCAAAATTTTATTGCTATAGGAAATTTTGTCAAAAAAATAAATAAAATATCGATAAAATTTTCTATAGAGATATTTTGTCAAAATTTTATCTCTATAGAACATTTTGTCAAAATTTTATCTCTATAGAAAATTTTGTCAAAACTTTATTTCTATAGAAAAATTTGCTATAGATATAAAATTTGCTATACATATAAAATTTTAACAAATTTTTCTATAAAAATAAAATTTTAACAAAATTTTTTATAGAAATAAAAATTTGATAAAATGAGACTTTTTGTGGTAAAAATTTTCTCCAAATTTTGGTAAATGTTCATCTTAGGTGGATGGGAATAGTTTGCGAAATCTACCAAAACATCAATAATTATACCAGTTGGTATAATTCTACCAACTGTGGCAACCGTGATCATTTCTGGTGTTGTTAGAGTATATTTCGATGCACATCTGTCAGTATCACGGTAACAAGAACTGGTACAATAATTAAACGATTTAAATGCCACTTATGGTTTTCTAGCCAAATATAAAGCTATCACAATATCACGCTTGAAATCTATCACGAACAAAGGCGCAACTTTAAACGCACTTCCAAAAATGTCTTCTTAAAGATGTTCTTTATTTTAAGAACATACACACAAAGAAAATTTCATTAAAATTGAGCTAACGAAACTATTTCATTGATATAATGAAACATTTTCATTGCGACAATGAAAACATTTGTTAATAGTACGAAACGTTTCATTGATTAACAGAAAATTCATTATAATAAAGAAAAATGTCGTTATATCAACGAATTTGTTTAATTGGCTCAATTTCAATGACACATTTCGTTAATATAACGAAGATTTTTTCTATCAGTGTAGGAAGTTCATTTGTGTGAATTTTTTTTTAATGGGAAATTTCAACTTTTCTTGTTTCACATTTTATTACAATTTTAATTTTTATTTCAACTAGCTTAAAAATAGATTAAGAATTAATCAAATGGTACAAATTATTAAAATTTAGCCGAAAAAAAAATGCTAAATACATTCCACCATTTTAACAGCCGTTGCACTGAATCTTCATCACTTCTTAAGGTTTGATCTGAATTAAATGTTTTGGATGTGAACTGAAAATTTTGATATTTTGCTGAATATATAATTTACTAGCGTAACCCGGCCCGCTTCGCTGCGCCTTCCGAAGCGTATTTGTAGGAACATTTTGCGTTAACTTAGTCAACCATATACTTCGTGCTGAAAACAAATTCGAAAAGATTTGAATTCTTTCAAACAAATCGGACTACTTTCTTTTTCGTTTATAGGTACAAATACGGCGGATATGCATATGTAAAACGGTTCGTCTTAAAAAATGTCGGGGAGAGGGTGTACCCTTTCCTCCAAATTCTGTATTCAAGTAGTTGGATAATCTTCTATATTTCTTGTGAATTTTAAGTGTGGTTGGTAAAGGAAAGGTATCCTTCTCCTCAACATATCTGAAAATTAAGCACTATATTAGAATAGCATACAAAGAATTACTGTTTCCCATCCAATAAATCGGAAAAGGCAAAAGTAGTAAAAAATTTTACCACATTAACATTTGCTAAAATATTGGAAAATGATGCACCCTCTACGTTGGCTGCCAATTTCTTGGAAATTTAAGTTCTTTACAAAAAATAAGTCTGGCAGAAGCCTGTGCAAAAATCATAAAATTATGTACCGAGTTCCCATTTACAGACAACCCTCTACTTTCAATTTTCAAAAAATCGGACAACAGGGAACCCTCTCCCCACCTTCGCTCCACTCCGACCTGATATCGGACTATCACGTACCCTATATTAATTTCACAACTACTCAATGGTCCCTATAAATTCTATCGAAGTAAATCGACAAAGTTTATTTCAATATTCCCCTTCCCCAACCAGATATCGAAAAATCATATACTAATTTAAAAATCATGTATAAATTTAATCACCTCCTCCCACGATCACTGTAAATTTCAAGTAGATCGGAGATTTTTAAATTTTGCTCTATTGTTTTAAAGGGACGTCAATTTCCTCGATACAATATCGACAAACACCGTAGTGAATAGCACCCCTAAACTTCTCTGAAAATTCTTGAAACTTCCCTTCAAGTGGGGTGCAAAGAAGGTTGCCTCTTCGTTCATAACCTGCCTTTGTAAATTTCAAGAAAACTTAAGAATGTTTTTTTTATACCCACCACCATAGGATGGGGGGTATATTAACTTTGTCATTCCGTTTGTAACACATCGAAATATTGCTCTAAGACCCCATAAAGTATATATTCTGGGTCGTGGTGAAATTCTGAGTCAATCTGAGCATGTCCGTCCGTCCGTCCGTCCGTCTGTTGAAATCACGCTAACTTCCGAACGAAACAAGCTATCGACTTGAAACTTGGCACAAGTAGTTGTTATTGATGTAGGTCGGATGGTATTGCAAATGGGCCATATCGGTCCACTTTTACGTATAGCCCCCATATAAACGGACCCCAAAATTTGGCTTGCGAGGCCTCTAAGAGAAGCAAATTTCATCCGATCCGGCTGAAATTTGGTACATGGTGTTAGTATATGGTCTCTAACAACCATGCAAAAATTGGTCCACATCGGTCCATAATTATATATAGCCCCCATATAAACCGATCCCCCGATTTGGCTTGCGAGGCCCCTAAGAGAAGCAAATTTCATCCGATCCGCCTGAAATTTGGTACATGGTGTTAGTATATGGTCTCTAACAACCATGCAAAAATTGGTCCACATCGGTTCATAATTATATATAGCCCCCATATAAACCGATCCCCCGATTTTGCTTGCGAGGCCCCTAAGAGAAGCAAATTTCATCCGATCCGGCTGAAATTTGGTACATGGTGTCAGTATATGGTCTCTAAGAACCATGCAAAAATTGGTCCACATCGGTCCATAATTATATATGGCCCCCATATAAACCGATCCCCCGATTTGGCTTGCGAGGCCTCTAAGAGAAGCAAATTTCATCCGATCCGGCTGAAATTTGGTACATGGTGTTGGTATATGGTCTCGAACAACCATGCAAAAATTGGTCCACATCGGTCCATAATTATATATAGCCCCCATATAAACCGATCCCCCGATTTGGCTTGCGAGGCCTCTAAGAGAAGCAAATTTCATCCGATCCGGCTGAAATTTGGTACGTGATGTTAGTATATGGTCTCTAACAACCATACAAAAATTGGTCCACATCGGTTCATAATTATATATAGCCCCCATATAAACCGATCACCAGATTTGACCTCCGGAACCTCTTGGAAGACCAAAATTCATCTGATTCAGTTGAATTTTGGTACGTGGTGTTAATATATGGCCTCAAACTCCCATGCAAAAATTGGTCGATATCGGTCCATAATTATATATAGGCCCCATATAAACCGATCCCCAGATTTGACCTCCAGAGCCCCTTGGAAGAGCAAAATTCTTCCCATTCGGTTGAAATTTGGTACGTGATGTTAGTATATGGTATCCAACAACCATGCAGGAATAAGAAGTTTTAAGATACCACAACCCAAGTAATTCGATTGTGGATGACAGTCTTTCGTAGAAGTTTCTACGCAATCCATGGTGGTGGGTACATAAGATTCGGCCTGGCCGAACTTGCGGCCGTATATACTTTTTTTTTTTTTTTTTTTTTTGCAGTTTTAGAGGAGGATCTCCTCCCCGGCCAAATATCGAAAAGTGATTTAGCTTATCTTTTGTAAACGTCCCAGAAAATGTCAAGCAAATTATAAGCCTAAAGGGGCGTCCAACAAAATCCGTCCAAATATCACAAAATCAGGTATCAACTATTAATATCGTAACCTCTCCCCTGTCCTCTGTAAATTTCAAGTAACTCGGTAAAGTGGAATTGTTTCTCTGTATGTACTTAAGAGAAACGGATATCTCCCTATGCCCTTTTATTTTTATTAAAAAATCAGGAACCTGATATAAATTTCATAACCTCACCCATTTTCAGTCGGGGGAGTTTAGTTTTGTTTGAACTTTCAAAAAAAAAAAAAACAAAATTTGGGCAAAGGGGTGGTCTCCCTCCCCGACCAAATATCGAAAAATAATGTAGCGGATTTTTGTCTACATGCCAACCCCAACATTCAATGAAAATTTCAAGCAAATCGCATAATTTTGTTCCAAGTTTCAAAAAGTAGGGCAAGGGGGAGGTCCCCCTCCCCATCCACATATGAAATCATCGGGTACCCCATATTAATTCCATAACCTCACCACATGTTCTCTGTAAATCTCAGATAATTTTGAGAATTTTAGTTTTTTCACTGTACTTTAAAAAAAGTCGAACAAATGGGAGGTCCCCCTCCGCCACCAAATATCGAAATATAAAGTAGCGGATCTTTGTCTAGATGCCAACCCCAATCTTCAACGAAAATTTCAACCAAATCGGTCAACTTTGGTCCAATTTTCAAAAAGTCCGACAAAGGGGAAGTCCCCCTCCGCGACCAGGTGTCAAAAAATGAGGTACCCTATTTTCACCACATGAACGCCCCCTACGATCTCTGAAAGTTTCAAGTAAATCGGTTCAGCCGTTTCGGAGCCAACTCGGTACATACAAACAAACAAACAAACAAACAAATAAACAAACATAGATTGAATTTTATATATATAGATAGATATAATTTTTTATGATTTTCTATGCATTCCAATACTTGTCTTAAAGTTTTGACTTCAACATTTTTCAAAAATTCTCAAATTTTCTAGAATGAATATTGCATCTTTTCGACAAAATTTTAATAATTTGTATCATTTCATTAATTGAATTGGGAGGACATTTTTGGAAGCGCTTTTAAAGCGCTTTAGAAGAACTTCCAATTTTTTTTTGCTGAGTAGTTTAAAAATTATAAAAACCTAAAGATAGTTACAATACATATCAGTCACCCTGTATATCTTGATAGTAAATGGGCAATGCTTAAATATATATGATGAACTGAATGACAAATTCTTTATCACATTAAACCAAAGAGTAATTACCAATAGACAAACTTTGCGATTATTTTTACAATAAACCTTCCGTTATAAAGGGTGATTCTTTTGAGGTTAGGATTTTCATGCATTAGTATTTGACAGATCACGTGGGATTTCAGACATGGTGTCAAAGAGAAAGATGCTCAGTATGCTTTGACATTTCATCATGAATAGACTTACTAACGAGCCACAACGTCGAATTTTCAGTGAATGGGCCCTAGAAAAGTTGGCAGAAAATCCGCTTTTTTATCGACAAATTTTGTTCAGCGATGAGGCTCATTTCTGGTTGAATGGCTACGTAAATAAGCAAAATTGCCGCATTTGGAGTGAAGAGCAACCAGAAGCCGTTCAAGAACTGCCCATGCATCCCGAAAAATGCACTGTTTGGTGTGGTTTGTACGCTGGTGGAATCATTGGACCGTATTTTTTCAAAGATGCTGTTGGACGCAACGTTACGGTGAATGGCGATCGCTATCGTTCGATGCTAACAAACTTTTTGTTGCCAAAAATGGAAGAACTGAACTTGGTTGACATGTGGTTTCAACAAGATGGCGCTACATGCCACACAGCTCGCGATTCTATGGCCATTTTGAGGGAAAACTTCGGAGAACAATTCATCTCAAGAAATGGACCGGTAAGTTGACCACCAAGATCATGCGATTTGACGCCTTTAGACTATTTTTTGTGGGGCTACGTCAAGTCTAAAGTCTACAGAAATAAGCCAGCAACTATTCCAGCTTTGGAAGACAACATTTCCAAAGAAATTCGGGCTATTCCGGCCGAAATGCTCGAAAAAGTTGCCCAAAATTGGACTTTCCGAATGGACCACCTAAGACGCAGCCGCGGTCAACATTTAAATGAAATTATCTTCAAAAAGTAAATGTCATGGACCAATCTAACGTTTCAAATAAAGAACCGATGAGATTTTGCAAATTTTATGCGTTTTTTTTTTTAAAAAAGTTATCAAGCTCTTAACAAATCACCCTTTATTAACGACTTCCTGTGGAGTTTAGTTCACTATCAAAAAGAGTCCATATATCAAAAGAATCTTCCTGTACAAAAATACCCATTCTTAATCTTTACCCTTTTCTTATGGAATTAAGTAGTATGGCTCCTTTGAAGTAATTATCGTTTAAACAAGTAATGAGGTACTAAACTGTTGCAATTTAACGCTCCAGAATTCCCATTATGGATGAAATACTCTAACACCTTGTGTTTGTAGCCAAGAGGATTTTTTTCACTTACAGTGGGTTTAGCAAGATATGAAATAAGAGTCACATAAAAGAAGCAGAAACATGAAGATAAAGATGTAAGTATAGGAAGATAGACAGACAGAAAGGATCATAATCGGATCAGTCTAATTGGAAGAGAATGCATTCGGAAGTTCTAGAGGAAAAAAGCGTCTCCCTTATCGAAGAGCACCATTTGATTCTATTTCTTGCCAGGGATCCGGAGCGGAGCGGAGCGGAGCAAGCCCTTTTTTGCCGGAGCGGGAGCGGGAGCGGCATTTCTAAAATCCGGAGCGGAGCGGTTTCCAAATGAAAAACCGCTCCGCTCCGAATAAAATATTACTTGAATGAAATGTGTAACTTTAAAATCACACTGTGTAGGTAATTTCAAATATAGCTAGTACTTAGCGTAGTGTGAGTAAACGTTTAAAATGTACGATATGTATTTTTGTACGTACGTACATTGGGGAAAACACAACGTGTTTTTTTAGTAATTGTTTTCAAAAACGGCAAATGTCAAAATATATCTCTAGTATGTGTTGTAAAAGTAACAACAGTACTTTCGATCAATTTAATCGCGTATTACTACAAAGATGTTTGTAATGAACGTCAAATAAATGCAATTAAACGATCTTATTTATATTTAATTTTTTAGTTTTCTGACAAAAATATTGTCGTGAAGTCAAAGATTTCATGTCCTTAGAATAAGAATGCAAATTTTGCTTAACATGGAAGACGCATTTCTCTATAATAAAGTTTTTTCCTTGTCCAAATGTCAATAAACTTTTGAATGAAGTTGTAATATCCTTATAATTAAGTGATTTTACTTAAAAATGTGTATCATAACATGAAAGATAAAATTTTTGAGGTAAGGTCAACGTGACTTTAATAATTAAGAAAAATTCTTTAAAATTAATAAAATTGTCTTTAAATTTGTTTCCTTTTTGCATCTTGCCTACAAAGCAAAAAATCTTTAAAAAATAAGACATGTTTTTCAACACTTTATTTTAAAGACGCTTTTTACTTGAAACATAGCATAATTTCTACTGGAAGTCGAGTCTTAATATGGAAAATAAAATTGTCGTTAACTCGTTTTTAAAGGATTTTGATAATAACTGACGAAAAAAATCTAAAAAAATGAAAAATTAACATTTGCTTCCTAGAAGCAAGTACATATCCCCCAAATTTAAAAGAGAATTGCGTCTTTAAAGTATCCTTACTTGTATTCTCCGCTTCTTTGGCTCGGAATTAATACCCAAACTGTTAAAGTAAAGACAAAATCTTTGGAACTGGGCATGCTTTTTTCAGTGTAAGGACATTCATATTTGCTTTACTATTGTACTATATCCTAGCATTGTCTTATTTCTGATATGAGTTCTCGAAAATTTAATTAAAATTATGGATAGTTTCAATTTTGGTTGAAAAATGTGCGCATATACATTTATTTTAATTTTTTCTCACATTGAAAACTAATGACTTGATTTGTATTATTGCATGTTATCTACTTTTTTTGAGAACGAACATTTCTTAAAAACGCTGTTCGAAAATGTATTTTTACAATAAAGGGAAAAAAGCGAAATTAGGTAACACTAGATCTGAGTAAGAATATTCGTAGGTATACCACGGGCTGATTTCGATGGAGGTTGTTGCAAACATAAACATACACACACACATTACAAATATAACAAAACCTCTTTCGGAGAGTAGTTACTTCTACTCTGTGTATAGACTTTCAATTCCAATCAGCGTTGCCGTTTTGGTCCGATCGGACCAAAATTGGTCCAAAAGATTTCTAATTTTTAAATTTGGTCCGATGGTCGGACCAAACAGAATTTGGTGATTTTGGTCCATTTTCATAAATTTGGTTTCTATCACATATTAAATAGTAGATGGTCCACCGCAAAGAATATTGTCGGGAGGCCAAATATTTCACATGCTTAAAATACGAGTACTAATTTTGCTTAGAATAGAAGACGTATTTCTCTGAAATAAAGTTTTTTCCTTGTCTAAAAGTCTCTAAACTTTTCAATGAAGTCTTTTTGTCCTTATAGCTAAGTGATTCGACATAAAAATGTGTATCCTAACATGAATGAAAATTTCGTTTTAATGAAGTCAAAATGGATTTAATATTTCTGAAAAAAATCTTCAAAATTAATAAAATGTTTCAACACATTGTTTTAAAGTCATTATACCCTAAACCACATAGTGGTTAGGGTATAATAAGTTTGATCTGCCAAAAAATGTGCCTACCAGAAATATTGATTTTAGACCCCATAAAATATATACCGATCGACTCAGAATCATCTCCTGAGTCGATCTAGCGCTTGGTGTCCGTCCGTCCGTCTGTCCATGTGTTTGTTGTTCACAGGATTCCGGTTATTAACCGATTATGATGAAATTTGGTACAGGGAGTTTTTTGGTCACAAGGACGAACGCTATTGAATTTGGAAGAAATCGGATCAAATTTAGATATAGCTCCCATATATATGTATCGCCCGATTTCGGCAAATGGGGTCACGCTGTGCTTTTTTCAAACGGATCGTCGCCAAATTTGGCAAAAGCTAATCTTTTTCATCGCCCTTCAAGTCTGCAAAATTTCATCCAAATCGGTTCAGATTTAGATATAGCTCTCATATATATGTATCGCCCGATTTTCCCAGATTTAGCTAAAGCTCCCATATATATGTACCGCCCGATTTTTCTAAATTTGGCCATAAAACCCTTATTTATCAACCGATCTTACTCAAAGTTGGCTAGATCCAGTCCACTATAGACTAACGGTATGTGCAACATTTCATCGAAATCGGTTCAGATGTAGATATAGCTCCCATGTATGTATCGCCCGATTTTGAAAAATTCGCCCCTAATAACCTTATTTTTGACCGTAGAGGCCTCATTTCTTAACTGATCTTTCTCAAATTTTGCACAAGATAACCTTTTGTGGTATTAACTAAACCCGCAAAATATTATGCAAATTGGTTCAGATTATATAATTATATAATATAGTATAATTTTCTCGAAGAGGAGCGGAGCGGAGCGATTTTTTTTCTCGGAGCGGAGCGTTTTTCTTTTCTCCGGAGCGGAGCGAAAAAAATGGACCGCTCCGGATCCCTGTTTCTAGTTAATTTGAGTCTCAAACTAATTATATAGCTAAGGCAACAGACAAACGGAGGTCTGGCTCAAATCTATAACATAGGGATACAATTCGAATTCGTCTAATTCAAATTTTACAGCTTGTTTCTGTATGTCGAACGAGCTCTAACGATCGACTGAAATGCATAGAAATAGCAGATTTTTGGTTATAAAATCTTATATCTTTAACGGTCAGACACTATAGATCATTTCTTATGACATGCACTGTATGTTGTGTTTAGCGATTTTGTTATCATCAGATAGCTGCTGGCTATAACAACAACTAAACATGAGGGTATCTTGGTAATATATGAATAGAACATGGCTAACTGTGGTTTAGATTTTACACTAATTGTCGGTGTATAATGTTGATGGGGGCGGTTGATTGCATTTCCCCAAAATTATTCTTTACTACTACACTATTAATGTGATTCGGGATATTATTGATGTTTATGGATATGATAGTACAGTAATAGGCTCTTTTCTCATCTATATGGTCCTAGATTAAACATTACACTCGGAGTTAATTAAAAGGACACACATTCTAGTAGAAGTGTATTTACCACGAAAAAAATAAAATTTTCAAATAATTTTGAAGGTAACTTTGTTTAAAATTGGTAACCTAGTTACGAAATGGGAGAGATGTGAGCTAGCTAAGCAACTTATATCTATTTCCTCTGCCCGAAACACCTTCCTAACAAATAACAAGTAAATATGGACTTAAGTTCGGCTGGGCCGAATATTATATACCCACCACTATGAATCAATTGTTTCGTTTGAAAACTTTTCGTCCACTAGCAAAACTATATATTTTCAAATATCCCGCTATATTTGAAAATATATAGGATTGCTATTCGATTTGATGAAAGATGCTGTGCAAAGAAAACATACGTAGAAAGACATAGAAATTGGGAGATTTAACACCAAAACATGGACCAATTCACACCAGACCTAAAATTATTCAAAATTTTAATTTTAGGCAAAGCGGATAAAAATTGCGGGGTCTAGAAACCCAAGAATACAAATCATGGGGCGTATCCCAAATATGGATTTTGTCAAAATTTTAATTCTATAGAAAATTTTGTAAAAATTTTATTTCTATAGAAAATTTTGTCAAAATTTTATTTTTATAGAAAATTTTGTCAAAATTTTATTTCTATAGAAAATTTTGTCAAAATTTTATTTTTATAGAAAATTTTGTCAATATTTTATCTCTATAGAAAATTTTATGTCTATAGAAAATTTTGTCAAAATTTTATCTCTATAGAATTTTTTTTCAAAATTTTATCGCTATAGAAAATTTTGTCAAAATTTTATCTCTATAGAAAATTTTGTCAAAATTTTATCTCTATAGAAAATTTTGCAAAATGTTATCTCTATAGAAAATTTTGTCTAAATTTTATCTCTATAGAAAATTTTTTCAAAATTTTATCTCTGTAGAAAATTTTGTCAAAATTTTATCTCTATAGAAAATTTTGTCAAAATTTTATCTCTATAGAAAATTTTGCAAAATTTTATCTCTATAGAAAATTTTGTCTAAATTTTATCTCTATAGAAAATTTTTTCAAAATTTTATCTCTGTAGAAAATTTTGTCAAAATTTTATCTCTATAGAAAATTTTGTCAAAATTTTATCTCTATAGAAAATTTTGTCAAAATTTTATCTCTATAGAAAATTTTGTCAAAATTGTATCTCTATAGAAAGTTTTGTCAAAATTTTATCTCTATAGAAAATTTTGTCAATATTTTATCTCTATAGAAAATTTTGTCAATATTTTATATCTATAGAAAATTTTGTTAAAATTTTATCTATATAGAAAATTTTGTCAAGATTTTATCTCTATAGAAAATTTTGTCCAAATTTTATTTCTATTTTATTTTGTTAAAATTTTATTTCTATAGAAAATTTTGTCATAATTTTATTTCTATAGAAAATTTTGTCAAAATTTTATCTCTATAGAGAATTTTGTCAAAATTTTATCTCTATTTTATTTCTATAGAAAATTTTGTCAATATTTTATTTCTATAGAAAATTTTGTCAAAATTTTATCTCTATAGAAAATTTTGTCAAAATTTTATTTCAATAGAGATACAATTTTGTCAAAATTTTATCTCTATAGAATTTTTTTTTATAGAAAATTTTGTCAAAATTTTATCTCTATAGAAAATTTTGTCAAAATTTTATCTCTATAGAAAATTTTTTCAAAATCTTATCTCTATAGAAAATTTTGTCAAAATTTTAATTCTATAGAAAATTTTGTAAAAATTTTATTTTTGTAGAAAATTTTGTCAAACTTTTATTTTTATAGAAAATTTTGTCAAGATCTTATCTCTATGGAAAATTTTGTCAAAATTTTATCTCTATAGAAAATTTTGTCAAAATTTTATCTCCATAGAAAATTTTGTCAAGATTTTATCTCTATAGAAAATTTTGTCAAAATTTTATTTCTATAGCAAAGTTTTGTCAACATTTTATCTCTGTAGAAAATTTTGTCAATATTTTATCTCTGTAGAAATTGTTTTCAAAATTTTATCTATTTAGAAAATTTTGTCAAAATTTTATCTATTTAGAAAATTTTATCAAAACGACAAATGTATACAGAAAAAATTAGGTATGCCTCAATTATTTTAAGAACTCAATGCTTGTATAATAAATTTCTTCCAGGAAGCTTCAAATTTTGTATACGATGGTTGCATGTGCCTTCTAACTACCATGCCATGCTAGGTCCATATCGGTTCACAACTATACATGGATCACTTTGTATAAGCCGAACCGAAGAACAAATGTGGGTAACACGGACTTCACATGGTCTTATAATTTAGAAGGTAATGTTAAAAAGTTTTTATTTTGTACACCATCCATGGTGAATACAACAGAACAATTGGCTGGTTGGATTTTTGATCGTATATACTTGTCTTTCACTGTGCGTTTCATAGTGGTGATTATTTAAGATTCGGCCCGACCGAATTTTCGGCCATATATACTGCCCCTCAATTTAATTTCTAACCTCTACGAAACTGCCCAAGAACCATTTTATACCATATGAACGGGAGTTTTTGCCCTTAAAAAAACAAGTCTCCCATTATGCGATTCTATTCTATGGAATTCCATACTACAATTTTCTATATAATGGAGGAAACTTCAACTTGAAGATTTCACCTAGCTTAATATTCCGCTATTATATTCACGTTCCTTATTTGTTCTGAGTAAATAGGATATTTCATACTTTTGCCTACATCAAGGACATACTCATAATTTCGTTGAAAAAAAGAAGAAACAAAAAATCGCATGAAAAACATTTCTCTAAACTAAGCGTGAATATTAAAATTTCGCACTTTGTGCTTACATGGCGTTACGTTGTGCATCTTTTCAATGTGCATTCGGTTACCAGATTTTGCACCTTGGAATATTGTTTTTCTCCACAATCCTCTAATTTTATTTGTGTCTAATATAATCAAAATGCAGCTTAACGTGTCGTGCATACAGTTTTTCAACGTCATCTACAAGCACTTATAGACACACACACACACACTCACCCATACGCACTCACAGCTATAGGCAAATGCATACTCATAATCAACGTTGCCACAATTAATTTTTATTTTGGAACAACATTTTTCCACAATTGGACCAAAATTCGTACCAGCGGACCAATTATCCAAATTAATATAAATTAATAGTTAAAACTTTTCCAAAATTTTACTGGGATAGAAAAATTTGTTAAATTTTTATTTCTATTAAAATTTAGTATTTCAATTTATTTCTATAGAAAATTTTGTCAAAATTTTAGTCTATAGAAAATTTTGTTAAAAATTCTATTCCTATAGAAAATTTTGTAAAAAATTCTATTCCTATAGAAAATGTAGTTGAAATTTTATTTCTATAGAGAACTTTGTGAAAATTTTATTTCTATAGAAAATTTTGTCAAAATTTTATTTCCATAGAAAATTTTGTCAAAATTTTATTTCAATAGAAAATTTTGTCAAAATTTTATTTCTATAGGAAATTTTGTCAACATTTTATTTCCATAGAAAATTTTATCAAAATTTTATTTATATAGAAAACGTTGTTAAAATTTTATTTTATAGAAAATTGTGTCAATATTTTATTTCTATAGGAAATTACGTCAAAATTTTATTTATATAGGAAATTTTGTCAACATTTTATTTCTATAGAAAAATTTGTCAAGATTTTATTTTTATTGAAAATTTTGTCAAAATTTTAGTTCTATAGGAAATTACGTCAAAATTTTATTTCTATAGGAAATTTTGTCAACATTTTATTTCTATAGAAAAATTTGTCAAGATTTTATTTTTATTGGAAATTTTGTCAAAATTTTATTTCTATAGAAAATTTTGTCAAAATTTTATTTCTACAGAAAATTTTGTCAACATTTTATTTCTATAGACAATTTTGTCAACATTTTATTTTTATAGAAAATTTTGTCAACATTTTATCCCTATGGAAAATTTTGTCAAAATTCTATTTCTATAGAAAATGTTGTTAACATTTTATTGCTATGGACAATTTTTGTCACAATTTTATTTCTATAGAAAATGTTGTTAAAATTTTATTTCTATAGAAAATTTTGTCAGAATTTTATTTCTACAGAAAATTTTGTCAAAATTTCATTTCTACAGAAACTTATCGGCAAATTTTGTTTCAATATAATTTTACAAAATTTTGTATCTACACAACATTTTTAAATCTTTTTTCTGTACAAAATGTTGGCAAGACTTTATTTATATTGATAACTTTGTCAACATTTTATGTTTATTGAAAATTTTACCAAAATTTTATTTCTATAGAAAATGTTGTTAGCATATTATTGCTATAGAAAATTTTGTCAAAATTTTATTTCTATAGAGCATTTTGTCAAAATTTTATTTGTATAGAAAATGTTGTTGAAATTTTATTTCTATAGAGCACTTTGTGAAAATTTTATTTTTATAGAAAATTTAGTTAAAGTTTTATTTCTATAGAAAATTTGGTCAAAATTTTATTTCCATAGAAAATTTCGCCAAAATTTTATTTCCATAGAAAATTTTGTCAAAATTTTATTTCTATAGAAAATTTTGTCAAAATTTTATTTCTATAGAAAATTTGGTCAAAATTTTATTTCTATAGAAAATGTTGTCAAAATTTTATTTCCATAGAAAATTTGGTCAAAATTATATTTCTATAGAAAATTTTGTCAATATTTTATTTCCACAGAAAATTTTGTAAAAATTTTATTTCTATAGAAAATTTGGTCAAAATTTTATTTCCATAGAAAATTTCGCCAAAATTTTATTTCCATACAAAATTTTGTCAGAATTTTATTTTTGTAGAAAATTTTGTAAAAATTTTATTTCGATAGAAAATTTTGTCAAAATTCGATTTCTATAGAAAAAGTTGTTAAAATTTTATTTTGTGGAAAATTCAAAATTTTATTTCTATAGGAAACTTTTTCAAAATTTTATTTCTTGTCAAAAAAATTTTTTTCAAAATTTTATTTCTTGTCAAAAATTTTGTCAAAATTTTATTTCTGTAGAAAATTTGGTCAAAATTTTATTTCTATAGAAAATGTTGTCAATATTTTATTTCCATAGAAAATTTGGTCAAAATTATATTTCTATAGAAAATTTTGTCAATATTTTATTTCCACAGAAAATTTTGTCAAAATTGTATTTTTGTAGAAAATTTTGTAAAAATTTTATTTCTATAGAAAATTTGGTCAAAATTTTATTTCCATAGAAAATTTCGCCAAAATTTTATTTCCATAGAAAATTTTGTCACAATTTTATTTCCACAGAAAATTTTGTCAAAATTTTATTTTTGTAGAAAATTTTGTAAAAATTTTATTTCGATAGAAAATTTTGTCAAAATTCTATTTCTATAGAAAAAGTTGTTAAAATTTTATTTTGTGGAAAATTGTGCCAATATTTTATTTCTGTAGAAATTTTTTCAAAATTTTATTTCTATAGGAAATTTTTTCAAAATTTTATTTCTATAGGAAATTTTGTCAACATTTTATTTTTATGGACAATTTTGACAACATTTTTATTTTTATTGAAAATTTTGTTGAAATTTTATTTCTATAGAGAACTTTGTGAAAATTTTATTCCTATAGAAAATTTTTCAAAATTTTATTTCTATAGAAAACTTTGTCAAAATTTTATTTCTATAGAAAACTTTGTCAAAATTTTATTTCTATAGAAAGTTATCGTAAAATTTTATTTCTATATAAAAGTTTTACAAAATTGTCTTCCTATAATAAAATGTTTGCATAATATTGTATGTATACAATTTTTTTAAGTTTATTTCTGTACTATTTCAATAGAAAATTTTGTCAACATTTTATTTCTATAGAAAATTTTTTCAAAATTTGATTTCTATAGAAAATTTTGTGAAAATTTTATTTCTATAGAACATTTTGTCAAAATTTTATTTCCATAGAATATTTTGTCAAAATTTTAGTTTTAAAGAAAATTTTGTCAACATTTTATTTCAATTTTGTCTAAATTTTGTTTCGATAGAAAATTTGGTCAAATTTTTTTTTCTATAGAAAATGTTGTTAAAATTTTATTTTGTAGAAAATTGTGTCAATATTTTATTTTGTAGAAAATTGTGTCAATATTTTATTTCTATAGGAAATTTTGTCAACATTTTATTTTAATAGACAATTTTGTCAACATGTTTATTTCTATAGAAAATTTTGTTGAAATTTTATTTCTATACAAAATTTTGTCAAAATTTTATTTCCATAGAAAATTTTGTCAAAATTCTGTTTCCATAGGAATTGTTGTTCAAATTTTATCCCTATAGAAAATTTTGTCAAAATTTTCTTTCCGTATTATTTTTATAGAAAATTTTGTCAACACTTTTATTTCTATAGAAAATTTTGATGAACTTTTATTTGTATAAAAATGTTGTTGAAATTTTATTTCTATAGAGAACTTTGTGAAAATTTTATTTCTATAGCGAACTTTGTGAAAATTTTATTTCTATAGAAAATTTTGTCAAAATATTATTTCTGTAGAAAATTTTGCCAAAATTTTATTTCTATAGAAAATATTGTTAAAATTTTATTTTGTAGAAAATTGTGTCAATATTTTATTTCTATAGGAAATTTTGTCAACATTTTATTTTTATAGACAATTTTGTCAACATTTTTATTTCTATAGAAAATTTTGTTGACATTTTATTTCTATAGAAAATTTTGTCAAAATTGTATTTCCATAGAAAATTTCGTCAAAATTTTATTTCCATCGAAAATTTTATTTCTATAGAAAATTTTGTCAAAATTTTGTTTCCATAGAAAATTTTGTCAACATTTTATTTCTATAGAAAATGTTGTTAACATTTTATCTCTATAGAAAATTTTGTCAAAATTTTATTTTTAAAGAAAATGTTGTCAAAATTTTATTTCCATAGAAAATTTTGTCAAAATTTTATTTCTATAGAAAATTTTGTTAAAATTTTATTTTGTAGAAAATTTTGTCAGTATTTTATTTCTATAGGAAATGTTGTCAAAATTCTATTTCTATAGGAAATTGTGTCAACATTTTATTTTTATAGACAGTTTTGTCAACATTATTATTTCTATTAAAAATTTTGTTGAAATTTTATTTTGTATAGAAAATGCTGTTGAAATTTTATTTATATAGAGAACTTTGTGAAAATTTTATTTCTATAGAAAATTTTGACAAAATTTTATTTCTATAGATATTTTTGTCATAATTTTTTTTCTATTGGAAAATTTTGTCAACATTTTATTTATATAGAAAGTTTTTAAAAAATTACCGATTTGATGAAAATGGACCACAATCAACCATATTCCAATTGGTCCGACCATCGGACCAAATTCACAAAACAATAATTTTTTGGACCAATTTTGTTCCGATCGGACCAAAATGGCAACCATGCTCATAATCTCACATGCGACTACTCGAGTGTAGTCGCATGCACGCAGACACACACACACACTCCCAGAGAGACCAGCATAATTTGCATCAGTCAGGATATCCTCTACTCCGTAAAGTATGCAGCCAAAAGGCTGGCTTTTGATTATTTGTAGCATTTTGCTAGTATGCAATATTAAACACGTATAATGTTCCTTTTTCACTTTAGAAAATTGGAAGAGACGACACAACTCTTTGTCGAGAGTGTGAAGCAATAGAAATTCTATTCGTACCGAAGGCATGCAGAATCATTGCCATGATTCAGGCTATATAGTTAGAGGGTTATGGGCAAACAAATTCCATAGTAAACGGAGTCGTCAACGTTGTAATTTTTGGGCGACATATTTTATGTAATTCGTAGTAAAACGTCCCTTTACCTCTCTATCTCTCTCTGCCTCTCTGCTATATGTTATCTATGCTCCTTGGCACACAATTTGAATGGTGGAAGAAAACCGAAAAATGAAAAGCACAAAAACGATTTTTTTATAACATAATTTGTTACACCTGGAAAATCCTTTTTCCGCATATTCACGTGTTTGCGCCTCATCGTTGTTGGGTTGCCTCGAGATTCGTTGCCGTTAGTTATGCTGGCACTGTTTACATTGACATAGTTTGGGATTTTTGTGTTGGATATCCTCTCACGTGTATGTGTGTGTTTGCCCGTGTGTATCTTGCTTACTTGCGTATAGCAAACATGGATAACATGAAATTATTAAAGAATATTTCGTTGTTTTTGCTTTTGCTTAAGTAAATTTTACAAGGTGTATCAACAACATAGAATGTCTATAATTTTGCACATTTAAGGTTTAATAAATTCAAACATACATAGGCAATTAATATGATTCTGTGTGGGTATTCATATTATATTTTTAATAGGTGTTAAAACTTTAGAGTTTATCTTAATTTTTAGTTATCTATTTATTATATCATCTTGCGGATTCAGGTTTTTATACCCATCTCATCATCGATTAAACCCAGCCAACTGCACTCAAATCGATGATTTGAAATTGGCAAAGGAAAAGAGAAATGTTTGTACAAAATTTATTTCGGCAAACACCAACCTTTTTACGGAAGGTTCAAGTGTGTTTCACTTTGGGTTTGGTGAACTATCAGAATTTTGATAATTGGTTGATAGTTTTGCTGCAAGTAGAGGATGCTGATGAGGAATGTTGTAATTCCGAAACATGCGTCCATCCAACCATTTATTGCAGTCTATAGAGCTTTGCCCAAATAAATTTGACAAACATTCTTTTTCTCATTTGGTTAAGCTACTCTTGTAGTTTAGTCAATGCAATGGTTTTTAAGCTTAAACCAAAACAAAAAAATTTTGACAAATTTTTGTATAGAAATAAAATTTTGACAAAATTTTCTATTGAAACAAAATTTTCACAAAAATTTCTATAGAATTAAAATTTTGGCATATTTTTTTTATAGAATTAAAATTTTGCCAAAATTTTTAATACAAATAAAATTTTGAAAAAATTTTCTATAGAAATTAAAATTTGAAAAAATATTCTATTGAAATATGATTTTGACAAAATTTTGTATGGAAATAAAATTTTGACAAAATTTTCTATTGAAACAAAATTTTCTATAGGAATAAAAATTTCAAAAAATTTCCTATAGAAATAAAATTTTGACAAAATTTTCTATAGAATTAAAATTTTGACAAAATTTTCTAGAGAAATAAATTTTGACAACATTTTCTATAGAAAAAAATTTTGACAAATTTTTTTATTGAAACAAAATTTTGACAAAATTTTCTATAGAAATAAAATTTTGATAAAATTTTTTATAGAAATAAAATTTTGACAAAATTTTCTATACAAATAAAATTTTGACAAAATTTTCTACAGAATTAAAATTTTGACAAAATTTTCTAGAGAAATAAATTTTGACAAAATTTTCTAGAGAAATAAATTTTGACAAAATTTTCTATGGAAATAATGTTTTGACAAAATTTTCTATAGAACTTCAATTTTGACAAAATTTTCTTAGAAATAAAATTTTGAAAAAATTATAATATTTTGACAAAATTTTCTTTAGAAATAAAATTTTGTCAAAATTATAATATTTTGACAAAATTTTCTATAGAAATAACATTTTGACAAAATTATAATATTTTGACAAAATTTTCGTTAGAAATAAAATTTTGACAAAATTTTCTGTAGAAATAAATTTTGACTAAATTTTCTATAGAAATGAAATTTTGACAAAATTTTCAATAGAAATAAAATGTTGACAAAATTTTCTATAGAAATACGATTTTGATAAAATTTTCTATAGAAATACAATTTTGGCAAAATTTTGTATAGAAATAACATTTTGACAAAATTTTTTATTGAAACAAAATTTTAACAAAATTTTCTATAGAAATAATATTTTGACAAAATTTTCTATAGAAATAAAATTTTGATAAAATTTTCTATAGAAATAAAATTTGGACAAATTTTTCTATAGAAATAAATTTTAAAAAATTTTCTATAGCAATAATATTTTGACAAAATTTTCTATAGAAATAAAATTTTGACAAAATTATAATATTTTGACAAAATTTTCTATAGAAATAACATTTTGTCAAAATTATAATATTTTGACAAAATTTTCTATAGAAATAACATTTTGACAAAATTTCCAATAGAAATACAATTTTGAAAATTTTTTCTGTAGAAATAAAATTTTGATAAAATATTTTATAGAAATAAAATTTTCACAAAATTTTCAATAGAAATAAAATTTTAACAAAATTTTAATATTCGCTAGAGTACGTGGAAAACATTTAAAATTCGATACATGTACACTTATCCCATAAAGTGTAAAGTTATACATACAAAAAATTGTCGCTAATAGGAGGGATCATAATATATAATATTTTTAATACTGAAATAAACTTCCAATATAAAATAATAAAAAAACAAGTATATACGGCGGTAAGTTCGGCCAGGCCGAAGCTTATGTACCCTACACCATTGATTGCGTAGAAACTTCTTCTAAACACTGCCATCCACAATCGAATTACTTGGGTTGCGGTAACACTTGCCGATGGCAAGGTATCTTAAAATTTCCTAATACCGTAATGTATACCACGTAGTCCATACGTGGTATATATTAAACTTAAAAGGCCGATTAAATACGTATATAATTAAGTTCGACAAAATTTTCTATAGAAATAAAATTTTGACAACATTTTCTATAGACGTAAAATTTGGACAAAATTTTCTATAGAAATACGATTTTAACAAAATTTTCTGTAGAAATCACATTTTGACAAAATTTTCTATAGAAATAAAATTTGACAAAATGTTCAAAAGATTTAAAATTTTTACAACATTCTCTATAGAATTAAAATTTTGACAACATTTTCTATAGAAATAAAATTTTGCCAAAATTTTCTATAGAAATAAAATTTGACAAAATTTTCTCTAGGAATAAAATTTTGATAAAATTTTCTATAGAAATGAAATTTTGCTAGATTTTTTTTTGGCTCGAGTGGCAACCATGATTATGAACCGATATGGACCAATTTGTGTGTGATTGGGGATCGGCTATATATAACTATAGACCGGTATGGACCAATTTTGGCATGGTTATTAGTGGCCACGTTGCAAATTTGAACAGGATCGGATGAATTTTGCTCCTCCAAGAGGCTCCGGAGTTCAAATCTGGGGATCGGTTTATATGGGGGCTATATATAATTATGGACTGATATGGACACATTTTTGAATGGTTGTTAGATACCATATACTAATACCATGTACCAAATTTCAGCCGTTTCGGATGAAATTAGCTTCTCTTTGAGGCTCAACAAGCCAAGTCGGGGGATCGGTTTATATGGGGGCTATATATAATTATTGACCGATATGGACCAATTTTTGCATGGGTGTTAGGGACCATATACTAACACCATGTACCAAATTTTAGCCAGATCGGATGAAATATGCTTCTCTTATAGGCTCTGCAAGGCAAATTTGGGGGTCCGTTTATATGGGGGCTATACGTAAAAGTGGACCGATATGGCCCATTTGCAATACCATCCGACCTACATCAATAACAACTACTTGTGCCAAGTTTCAAGTCGATAGCTTGTTTCGTTCGGAAGTTAGCGTGATTTCAACAGACGGACGGACGGACATGCTCAGATCGACTCAGAATTTCACCACGACCCAGAATATATATACTTTATGTGGGCTTAGAGCAATATTTCTATGTGTTACAAACGGAATGACAAAGTTAATATACCCCTCATCCTATGGTGGAGGGCATAAAATCTTTCGAAGAAAAAACATTGTTTTCATGCTAACAACAAAAAGTTAACCAAAAATTTTAAAATAATATTTTTGGTTTTAAATTTGGTAGATTTATGGTAAAATTTTCTTCAAATTTTGGTAGATTATTTTGTGGCACGAGTGGCAACCATATATAGCCTACATATAGGGCGACCCTTAAAGGGTGATACGGTCAAAATTTGGTCAAGGAAAAATGCGTGTAAATCGGTGAAATCGTTTATTTAAAAAATCAAATTAAATTTCTTTTTCAAGTTCAATTAGTATAAAATTCAGGAAAAATATTCAGTTAGGCTTTCGCTTTTCCAAATCCGAATTGCCGGGCCTCACGCTTGACACCTGCCATCAGATTTTGTACAGCCACCTTGTCCACCTTCTTCGCCGCAGAAAGCCAGTTTGCCTTGAACTGCTGCTCGTCCTTAGCAGTTTTTTGGTCTTCTTTAGGTTCCGCTTGACAATAGCCGAGTATTTCTCAATTGGGCGGAGCTCTGGCGTGTTGGGAGGGTTCTTGTCCTTGGGAACCACCTGCACGTTGTTGGCGGCGTACCACTCCATGGCCTTTTTACCGTAATGGCAAGATGCCAAATCCGGCCAAAACAGTACGGAACAACCGTGTTTCTTCAGGAAAGGCAGCAGACGTTTATTCAAACACTCTTTCACGTAAATTTCTTGGTTGACAGTCCCGGAAGCTATGAAAATGCTGCTTTTCAAGCCACAGGTACAGATGGCTTGCCAAACCAGATGTTTCTTTACGAACTTTGACAGTTTTATGTGCTTGAAAATATCTGCTACCTTTCCCCTTCCTTTTGCCGTATAAAACTCCTGTCCCGGAAGCTGCTTGTAGTCGGCTTTGACGTAGGTTTCGTCGTCCATTACCACGCAGTCAAACTTCGTCAGCATCGTCGTGTACAGCCTCCGGGATAGCGCTTTGGCCGTCGTATTTTGTTTATCATCGCGATTTGGAGTCACTACCTTCTTGTAAGTCGATAGTCCGGCTCGTTTTTTGGCTCGATGCAAGGTTGTAGACGATACACCCAGCTTATATGCGGCATCTCGGAGAGAGAGGTTAGGGTTTCGCTTGAAACTACCGGCAACTCTCTTTGTCGTCTCAGCGGCTTCCGGTTTTCGATTTCCCCCCGATCCAGACTTCCTGGCTGTCGACAAACGTTCCCCAAACACTTTAATTACATTTGTAACGGTTGATTTGGCAACTTTTAGCGATTTTGCCAGCTTTGCGTGCGAGTAGCTGGGATTTTGGTACGCTGCTCTTCTTGCTTGGACGGCATTTTGACAACTGAAGAGTGAATTCCAAAATCAAAATAGGAGCAACATTCTACACACACACACCTTCAAAATGAGGGGTATTCAGGATTTTTAAATGCAAAATTGAAAGAAATACGTCTAGTTTATATTGACCAAATTTTGACCGTATCACCCTTTAGTTTTGGATTGGATCCGATCCGGATGAAATTTAGTACGCACATGCAAAAATTACTCCATATCGTTCCATAATTTTCTATAGCCCACATTTAGTCCGATTATCCTATGCCCCCATAGGACAATCGGACTAAAACTGCGAGCTGTACTTTGCACACAAAAATACATCAACAGACAGACAGACAGACGGACAGACGGACATCGCTAAATCGACTCAGAACTTAATTCTAAGCCGATCCGTATACTAAAAGGTTGGTCTATGATTACTCCTTCTTGGCGTTACATACAAATGCACAAACTTATTATACCCTGTACCACAGTAGTGGTGAAGGGTATAAAAAACACACCAGCTTTCGAGCTGCAATAAGATAAAAATTTGGAGACACAACACCAGGAGTACCCGTTTCCATTAACATTTTCCGGAAATGTTTACATTTGTACCAAAAAAACTTTTGTATAACGAGCATACCAGAAAATTTTTGTATAAAAAATTGTCATGTATATGTGAGTTAAGCCACCACTAATTACTGCAGATTTTCATGACATCGCAGACCAATATAATAATGGAAAGGCATAGCATGACAATAAGGGGTCGCCTTGAATGGAAGGAATATGCAACCAATTAATAAAAGAGGATTTCTAACACAATGATATTTTTATCCTCTATTTCGTCCTAGTACAACAAGGACGAACAGCCAACATTGAAAAGAAATGCCAACAAAGTGCAGACAAAAAGCCACTGATGATGAATAACCTCAAAACACTTTCCGATGAACTTTATATCAAAGGGGCCAGAATATTATGTCACTGCAAAAAGAGAACAAACAAAACGTGGGTGGGATGAAAGTTCTGACATTGGTGATTTGTTGTCGGGATAGTAGCTGTGGTAAAAATGGAAGGTAAATTGGGGTACTCTAAGGCCTTTGATTAGGGAGTATAGGAAAATATTCTAATGAGGAAAATAAAGGTTAGATTTGTTGAGGCTTTGGAATGTGATCGGAATGAAAATGTAGACATTGCGATTCTTTTTATACCCTCCAACATTCTAATTTTGCAATTCCGTTCCACTTAAAACTTGACACAAAAATAGGCTCTATCGAGACATTTTTAGGTATAGCCCCCATATAAACCGATTTTTTGTCTAATGGTATTTATTTAACTTTATCGATTCATGAAGTCATCGGTTTAATATATCGGGCAAAATCAATTTATCTACTTATGCCATCCACCAGATTGTCGACTTCGGCCAAGAAAAAAATACATTAATCGATTCTGAAAAAAAAATGTTAAGATATGATTTGAGTCGATTTTGAATATCGTTGAATCAACTTTCGACCTTTTTGACCCAAAAATAAATTAAACCGAAAAGCTTTTTTACGATTTTTGTATTCATTATTGAGGCCTCAGTAAAGTCGGCCTTATGAGATACCTCAGGAAATAGTTTTTATCGTTATTATAGTATATCTCCCTCTGCATCAGCTTGACTGGCAATACCCTCATAAAAAACCCATCATTAGTTAGATTATTAAGATCTTTGAGGTTAAGGATATAATTAAATATCAATCTCATTTTGTTTTTTTTTTCTGGCTTACTTGGAATGATGAGCAAAATTAGCAAACTTTGTGACCAAAACTATTTTTCTTGCTCTCAAACCACTTAAACTTAGCTAAGCCAACACGATATTAACCTTCTATGCATAAAAAGATGAATTTCGTGGTTATTGATGGCTAGCATTGGCTAAAGGAAAGTGCAGTGCAGCGTTAAGTAAGTATGCTAGGATGATGCCAGAAATTGCTGATGATTGCATTTCTTCTCGTCATCTATTGCCTTCAAATTGATGTCATTGAGAAGAAATAGTTGTGTGTTGAACAAGGCCTGGGATAAGCAAAATGCAAATGTGTGTTCAAGTGAAAGTGGCGAAATTTTCTATAGAAATAAAATTTTGACAAAATTTTCTATATAAATAAAATTTTGACAAAATTTTCTACAGAAATAAAATTTTGACAAAATTTTCTTTAGAAATAAAATTTTGACAACATTTTCTATAGAAATAAAATTTTAACAAAACTTTCTTTAGAAATAAAATTTTGACAAAATTTTCTATAGAAATAAAATTTTGACATAATTTTCTACAGAAATAAAATTTTGATAAAATTTTCAACATTTTTACAAAATTTTCTATAGAAATAAAATTTTGACAAAATTTTCTATAGATATAAAATTTTAACAAAATTTTCTATAGAAATAAAATTTTGACAAAAAATTCTATAGAAATAAAATTTTGACAAAATTTTCTATAAAAATAAAATTTTGACAAAAAATTCTATAGAAATAAAATTTTGACAAAAAATCCTATAGAAATAAAATACTGATAAAAACTTCTATAGAAATAAAATTTTGACAAAAATTTCTATAGAAACAAAAATGTTGACAAAACTTTCTTTATAAATAAAATGTTGACAAAACTTTCTTTAGAAATAAAATTTTGACAAAATTTTCTAAAGAAATAAAAATTTTGACAACATTTTCTATAGGAATAAAATTTTGACAACATTTTCTATGGAAATAAAATTTCGACAAAAAATTCTATAGAAATAAAATTTTGACAAAATTTTCTATAGAAATAAAATGTTGACAAACAATTCTATAGAAATAAAATTGTGACAACATTTTTACAAAAATTTCTATAGACACAAAATTTTCAATACAAATGCAATATCGAGAAAATTTTTTACAATACAAAAAATTCTATAGAAATAAAATGTTGACAAAATTTTCTATAGAAATAAAATTTGCATTCGTTTTGTTTGTTATTGTTGGCTTCTCTTCAATCGTTATTGTTGTTTTTGATCTCAGCTTAAAGCCATGCATTGACTAAACTACAAGTGTAGCTTAACCAACAGAAGAAAAGTATGCTTGTCAAATTTATTTGTGCAAAGCCCTATAGACTGCAAGATGGTTGGATGTACAGCTGTTTCGGAATTACCACATTCCTCATCAGCATCCTCTACTTGCAGCAAAACTATCAACCCATTATCAGAATAAATTCAAAAACAAACCTAGCCAAATACATTCAAATCGATGATTTGAGTTTGGCAAAGGAAAAGAGATATGCTGGCAAATTTGTTTAGTAGCCGACTATCAAACCCTTTTTCGGGAGGTTCAAGTGTAGTTCACTTTGGGTTGAGTGAATTACCCGAATTTATTCTGATAATTGGTTGATAGTTTTGCTACAAGTAGAGGATGCTGATGAGGAATGTGGTAATTCCGAAACAGCTGTACATCCAACCATCTTGCAGTCTATAGGGCTTTGCCCAAATAAATTTGACAAGCATACTTTTCCTCTGTTGGTTAAGCTACACTTGTAGTTTAGTCAATGCATGGCTTTAAGCTGAGATCAAAAACAACAATAACGAAATAAAATTTTGACAAAATTTTCTAAACAAATACAATTTTGACAAAACCTTCTTTAGAAATAAAATTTTGACAAAATTTTCTATAGAAATAAAAATTTTGAGAAAATTTTCTGTAGAAATAAAATTTTGACAAAATTTTCTATAGAAACAAAAATGTTGACAAAATTTTCTATAGAAATAAAAATAATGACAAAACTTTCTGAAGAAATGCAATTTCGAGAACATTTTCTATAGGAATACAATTTTGACAAAATTTTCTATAGAAATAAAATTTTGACAAAATATTCTATAGAAATAAAATTTTGGCAAAATTTTCTATAGAAATAAAATGTTGACAACATTTTCTATAGAAATAAAAAAATTCTATAGAAATAAAATTTTCTATAGAAATAAAATTTTGACAAAATTTTCTATAGAAATAACATTTTGACAAAAAATTCTATACAAATAAAATTTTGACAAAAAATTCTATACAAATAAAATTTTGACAAAAAATTCTATAGAAATAAAATTTTGACAAAAAATTCTATAGAAATAAAATTTTGAGAAAATGTCTATAGAAACAAAAATTTGACAAAATCTTCTATAGAAATTAAAATGTTGACAAAACTTTCTATACAAATAAAATTTTGACAAAAAATTCTATAGAAATAAAATTTTGACAAAATTTTCTATAGAAATAAAATTTTTACAAAATTTTCTAAACAAATAAAATTTTGACAAAACCTTCTTTAGAAATAAAATTTTGACAAAATTTTCTATAGAAATAAAAATTTTGAGAAAATTTTCTATAGAAATAAAATTTTGACAAAATTTTCTATAGAAATAAAATTTTGACAAAATTTTCTATAGAAACAAAAAAGTTGACAACATTTTCTATAGAGGGAAAGTGTTGAATAAATTTTTTTACAGAAATAAAAATTTGACAAGATTTTCTATTGAAATAAAATGTTGACCAAATTTTCTGTAGAAATAAAATTTTGACAACATTTTCTATGGAAATAAAATTTCGACAAAAAATTCTATAGAAATAAAATTTTGACAAAATTTTCTATAGAAATAAAATTTTGACAAAATTTTCTATAGAAATAAAATTTTGACAAAAAATTCTATAGAAATAAAATTGTGACAAAATTTTTACAAAAATTTCTATAGACACAAAATTTTCAATACAAATGCAATATCGAGAAAATTTTTTACAATTTTGACAAAATTTTCTACAGGAATACAATTTTGACAAAATTTTCTACAGAAATAAAATTGTGATAAAATATTCTATAAAAATAAAATTTTGACAAAAATTTCCATTGAAGTAAAATTTTGACAAAATTTTCTATAGAGAGAAAGATTTGACTAAATTTTCTATAGAAATACAATTGTGACAAAAAATTTTTTAGAAATAAAATTTTGACAAAATTTTCTATAGAAACAAAAATGTTGACAACATTTTCTATAGAGGGAAAGTGTTGAATAAATTTTTTTACAGAAATAAAAATTTGACAAGATTTTCTATTGAAATAAAATGGTGACCAAATTTTCTATAGAAATAAAATTTTGACAACATTTTCTATGGAAATAAAATTTAGTTCACTTTGGGTTGAGTGAATTACCCGAATTTATTCTGATAATTGGTTGATAGTTTTGCTACAAGTAGAGGATGCTGATGAGGAATGTGGTAATTCCGAAACAGCTGTACATCCAACCATCTTGCAGTCTATAGGGCTTTGCCCAAATAAATTTGACAAGCATACTTTTCCTCTGTTGGTTAAGCTACACTTGTAGTTTAGTCAATGCATGGCTTTAAGCTGAGATCAAAAACAACAATAACGAAATAAAATTTTGACAAAATTTTCTAAACAAATACAATTTTGACAAAACCTTCTTTAGAAATAAAATTTTGACAAAATTTTCTATAGAAATAAAAATTTTGAGAAAATTTTCTGTAGAAATAAAATTTTGACAAAATTTTCTATAGAAACAAAAATGTTGACAAAATTTTCTATAGAAATAAAAATAATGACAAAACTTTCTGAAGAAATGCAATTTCGAGAACATTTTCTATAGGAATACAATTTTGACAAAATTTTCTATAGAAATAAAATTTTGACAAAATATTCTATAGAAATAAAATTTTGGCAAAATTTTCTATAGAAATAAAATGTTGACAACATTTTCTATAGAAATAAAAAAATTCTATAGAAATAAAATTTTCTATAGAAATAAAATTTTGACAAAATTTTCTATAGAAATAACATTTTGACAAAAAATTCTATACAAATAAAATTTTGACAAAAAATTCTATAGAAATAAAATTTTGACAAAAAATTCTATAGAAATAAAATTTTGACAAAAAATTCTATAGAAATAAAATTTTGAGAAAATG
The DNA here is from genome assembly GCF_050003625.1 of Haematobia irritans. Classification (NCBI taxonomy): domain Eukaryota; kingdom Metazoa; phylum Arthropoda; class Insecta; order Diptera; family Muscidae; genus Haematobia; species Haematobia irritans. Next base: position 209,582,881 of record NC_134398.1, read on the forward strand.
TCTATAGAAACAAAAATTTGACAAAATCTTCTATAGAAATTAAAATGTTGACAAAACTTTCTATACAAATAAAATTTTGACAAAAAATTCTATAGAAATAAAATTTTGACAAAATTTTCTATAGAAATAAAATTTTTACAAAATTTTCTAAACAAATAAAATTTTGACAAAACCTTCTTTAGAAATAAAATTTTGACAAAATTTTCTATAGAAATAAAAATTTTGAGAAAATTTTCTATAGAAATAAAATTTTGACAAAATTTTCTATAGAAATAAAATTTTGACAAAATTTTCTATAGAAACAAAAAAGTTGACAACATTTTCTATAGAGGGAAAGTGTTGAATAAATTTTTTTACAGAAATAAAAATTTGACAAGATTTTCTATTGAAATAAAATGTTGACCAAATTTTCTGTAGAAATAAAATTTTGACAACATTTTCTATGGAAATAAAATTTCGACAAAAAATTCTATAGAAATAAAATTTTGACAAAATTTTCTATAGAAATAAAATTTTGACAAAATTTTCTATAGAAATAAAATTTTGACAAAAAATTCTATAGAAATAAAATTGTGACAAAATTTTTACAAAAATTTCTATAGACACAAAATTTTCAATACAAATGCAATATCGAGAAAATTTTTTACAATTTTGACAAAATTTTCTACAGGAATACAATTTTGACAAAATTTTCTACAGAAATAAAATTGTGATAAAATATTCTATAAAAATAAAATTTTGACAAAAATTTCCATTGAAGTAAAATTTTGACAAAATTTTCTATAGAGAGAAAGATTTGACTAAATTTTCTATAGAAATACAATTGTGACAAAAAATTTTTTAGAAATAAAATTTTGACAAAATTTTCTATAGAAACAAAAATGTTGACAACATTTTCTATAGAGGGAAAGTGTTGAATAAATTTTTTTACAGAAATAAAAATTTGACAAGATTTTCTATTGAAATAAAATGGTGACCAAATTTTCTATAGAAATAAAATTTTGACAACATTTTCTATGGAAATAAAATTTCGACAAAAAATTCTATAGAAATAAAATTTGGCAAAATTTTCTATAGAAATAAAATTTTGACAAAAAATTCTATAGAAATAAAATTGTGACAAAATTTTTACAAAAATTTCTATAGACACAAAATTTTCAATACAAATGCAATATCGAGAAAATTTTTTACAATTTTGACAAAATTTTCTACAGGAATACAATTTTGACAAAATTTTCTACAGAAATAAAATTGTGATAAACTATTCTATAAAAATAAAATTTTGACAAAAATTTCCAGTGAAGTAAAATTTTGACAAAATTTTCTATAGAGAGAAAGTTTTGACTAAATTTTCTATAGAAATACAATTGTGACAAAAAATTTTTTAGAAATAAAATTGTGACAAAATTTTCTATAGTACTAATATTTTACAAAATTATCCATATAAGTAAAATTTTGACAAAACTTTCTTTAGAAATACAATTTTGACAAAAAATTCTATAGAAATAAAATTTCGACAGAAATTTCTATAGAAATAAAATTTTGACAAAATTTTCAATAGCAATGAAATTTCGAGAAAATTTTTAAAAGGAATAAAATTTTGACAAAATTTTCTATAAAAATAAAATTTTGACAAAATTTTCAATAGCAATGAAATTTCGAGAAAATTTTTTAAAGCAATAAAATTGTGACAAAATTTCTACAAAAATAAAATTTTGACAAAATTATCTATAGAAATAAAATTTTGACAAAATTTTCTATAGAAATAAAATTTTGACAAAATTATCTATAGAAATAAAATTTTGACAAGATTTTCTATAGAAATAAAATTTTGGCAAACTTTTTATCAGAAATAAAATTTTGACAAAATTTTCTATAATAAAATATTTTAACAAAATTTTCCATAGCAATAAAAGTTTGACAAAATTTTCTATAGAAATAAAGTTTTGACAAAATTTTCTATAGAAATAAAATTTTGATAAAATTTTCTATAGAAATAAAATTTTGACAAAATTTTCTATAGAAATAAAATTTTGACAAAATGTTCTATATAAATAAAATTTTGACAAAATTTTCTAAACAAATAAAATTTTGACAAAACCTTCTTTAGAAATAAAATTTTGACAAAATTTTCTATAGAAATAAAATTTTGAGAAAACTTTCTATAGAAATAAAATTTTGACAAAATTTTCTATAGAAATAAAATTTTGACAAAATTTTCTATAGAAACAAAAATGTTGACAACATAACACAACATTGAAAAAATTTTTTTACAGAAATAAAAATTTGACAAGATTTTCTATGGAAATAAAATTTTGACCAAATTTTCTATAGAAATAAAATTTTGACCAAATTTTCTATAGAAATAAAATTTTGACAACATTTTCTATGGAAATAAAATTTCGACAAAAAATTCTATAGGAATAAAATTTTGACAAAATTTTCTATGGAAATAAAATTTCGACAAAAAATTCTATAGAAATAAAATTGTGACAAAATTTTTACAAATATTTCTATAGACACAAAATTTTCAATACAAATGCAATATCGAGAAAATTTTTTACAATTTTGACAAAATTTTCTATAGGAATACAATTTTGACAAAATTTTCTACAGAAATAAAATTGTGATAAAATATTCTATAAAAATAAAATTTTGACAAAAATTTCCATTGAAGTAAAATTTTGACAAAATTTTCTATAGAGAGAAAGTTTTGACTAAATTTTCTATAGAAATGCAATTTTGATAAAAAATTTTTTAGAAATAAAATTTTGACAAAATTTTCTATAGTACTAATATTTTACAAAATTTTCCATATAAGTAAAATTTTGACAAAACTTTCTTTAGAAATACAATTTTGACAAAAAATTCTATAGAAATAAAATTTCGACAGAAATTTCTATAGAAATAAAATTTTGACAAAATTTTCAATAGCAATGAAATTTCGAGAAAATTTTTAAAAGGAATAAAATTTTGAAAAAATTTTCTATAAAAATAAAATTTTGACAAAATTTGCAATAGCAATGAAATTTCGAGAAAATTTTTTTAAGCAATAAAATTTTGACAAAATTTTCTACAAAAATAGAATTTTGACAAAATTATCTATAGAAATAAAATTTTGACAAAATTTTCTATATAAATAAAATTTTGACAAAATTATCTATAGAAATAAAATTTTGGCAAGATTTTCTATAGAAATAAAATTTTGGCAAACTTTTTATCAGAAATAAAATTTTGACAAATTTTTCTATAATAAAATATTTTAACAAAATTTTCCCTAGCAATAAAAGTTTGACACAATTTTCTATAGAAATAAAGTTTTGACAAAATTTTCTATAGAAATAAAATTTTGATAAAATTTTCTATAGAAATAAAATTTTGACAAAATTTTCTATAGAAATAAAATTTTGACAAAATTTTCCTATAGAAATAAAATTTCAACAAAATTTTTGTATAGAAATAAAATTTTGAAAAAATTTTCCATAGAAATAAAATTGTCACAAAATATTTAACAGAAATAAAATGTTGACAAAAATTTCTATAGGAATAAAATTGTGACAAAATTTTCTATAGAAATAAAATGTTGATAAAATTATTTTTTAATTTAGCCACCTTATTTTTTAATTTGGAGATATTGTAAATGTGTAAAAATATTGTCCAAATCAGTTCAAGGCACCCAATAAATTTAAAGGATGTGAAGTGGTATCGAAAATTTAAATCAATAAAGGGGAGCAGGGTATAATTTAGTCGGCCCCTCCTGACGTGGGACATTTCTTACTTGGTTTTCTGTTTATAAATAACTATTTTCTAGTTTGTTTTCACATCTTAGCCTAATGTTTGATTTCTACGGTGTAGCATATGTGAGTTACCACCCCCCGAACGAACTCAGCACCGTTTTTATTTCTTTTTAATTTATATTCACATAAAACATTCTCCAAGTGATAACTCCATCTCCATTTGCTGTTTCTTCTCTTCTTACCCATAACGTTTAGTTGTTTTTGTCTTGGTACCAGTAACACTCGTATCATGCTTAAAGACCATTACTTTTAAAGACGAAAATGTTGTTTGCATTAAATGTGTTCGACATCCGGTACAAACCGGAAGTTTTAATTCACATAATTTTATTTTGTGGCATTACATCAAATTAGCCAGAAGACTAAGTTTTCTCTAAACTGCTACCATTTGGTTGTCTTCTAAACAAATATTTTGTATGGTATCTCTAATGGACATTAATTACTTTTTGAGCTTCAAATAATTGACAAGAATTATTTTATAGGATCAAAGTCACATTATTGGGGGGGTTGAATTTTCGGAAGGATAATTTTAATACGATGCAATTTGTAATGAGTTTAAGTTTTATGGGGGGTAGCCACAATACGTCAGCATAAAGATTTAACGTAGCATGAGATTAATAATAAGTTTGTAAATATGATCTTTTGGTGAAAGTTACAAAATTTTCCAAACAATTTAGTTTGAAAAGCTTACAATGTCTTTGATTGTACACTAAAAAAAGCATGCCTCTTCCAAAGATTTTGTCTTTACATTAACAATTTTGGTATTGATTCCGAGCCAAAGAAACGGAGAGTACAAGGAGGGATACTTTTAAATTTGGGATTTGTTTACTTGCTTCTAGGAAGCAAATTTTAATTTTTCGTTTCTTCAGCTTTTTTTCTTCATATGCTATCAAAGTTCTTTAAAAACGAGTTAACGACAACTTTATTTTCCAAATACAGACTTGACTTTCAGTAGAAATTATGCTATGATTCAAGTAAAAAATTTTTAAAATAAAATGTTGGAAAACATGTCCTATTTTTGAACAATTTTTTGCTTAGTTGTCAAGTTGCAAAAAGACAACGAATTTAAAGAAAATTTCATTAATTTTAAAGAATTTTTATGAAAATTTTTTCTTTCATGTTATGATACCCATTTTTAAGTCAAATCACTTAATTATAAGGACAATTCGACTTCATTGAAAAGTTTATCGGCTTTTGGACAAGGACACAAAAACTTTATATTAGAAAAATGCGTCTGCTATGCTAAGCACAATTTGCATTCGTATTTTAGGGACATGAAATCTTTGGCCTCACGACAATATTTTTTTTTTCAGTGTAGGTAATTGGAAAAATCTCAGATATTGTTTAAGTCGAGTTATTGATTTTTATACCCTGCACCACACTGTGGCTCCCATATATATCTTTCGCCCGATATGGACTTATATGGCCCCAGAAGCCAGAGTTTTACCCTAATTTGTTTAAAATTTTGCTCAAGAAGAACAATTAGTTCTATAGTCAAGTGTGCTAAACTTTATTGAAATCGGTACAGATTTAGATATAGCTCCCATATATCTTTCGCCCGATATGGACTTATACGGTCCCAGAAGCCAGAGTTTTACCCCAATTTGGTTGAAATTTTGCACAGGGAGTAGAATTAGCATTGTAACTATGCGTGTCAAATTTTTTTGAAATCGGCTCAGATTTAGATATAGCTCCAATATATAGCTTTCGGCCGATTTACACTCATAAGACCACAGAGGCCAATTTTTTGCTCCGATTTAGTTGAAATTTTGCACAGGGAGTAGAATTAGCATTGTTGCTATGCGTGCCAAATTTGGTTGAAATCGGTTCATATAGCTCCCATATTTATGTTTTTCTGATTACGACAAAAATGGTCAAAATACCAACATTTTTATACCCTCCACTATAGGTTGGGGGTGTATTAACTTTGTCATTCGGTTTGTAACACATCGAAATATTGCTCTAAGACCCCATAAAGTATATATATATTCTGGGTCGTGGTGAAATTCTGAGTCGATCTGAGCGTGATTTCAACAGACGGACGGACGGACGGACGTCCGTCTGTTGAAATCACGCTAACTTCTGAACGAAACAAGCTATCGACTTGAAACTTGGCACAAGTAGTTGTTATTGATGTAGGTCGGATGGTATTGCAAATGGGCCATATCGGCCAACTTTTACGTATAGCCCCCATATAAACGGACCCCCAAATTTGGCTTGCGATTGCTCTAAGAGAAGCAAATTTCATCCGATCCGGCTGAAATTTGGTACATGGTGTAAGCATATGGTCTCCAACAACCATACAAAAATTGGTCCATATTGGTCCACTTTAACGTATAGCTCCCATATAAACGGACGCCCAAATTTGGCTTGCGATTGCTCTAAGAGAAGCAAATTGCATCCGATCCGGCTGAAATTTGGTACATGGTGTTAGTATGTGGTCTCTAACAACCATCCAAAAATTGGTCAACATCGGTCCATAATTATATATAGCCCCCATATAAACCGATCCCCCGATTTGGCTTGCGGAGCCTCTAAGAGAAGCAAATTTCATCCGATCCGGCTGAAATTTGGTACATAGTGTTGGTATATGTTCTCTAATGACCACACAAAAATTGGTCTACATCGACCCATAACTATATATAGCCCCCATATAAGCCGATCCCCAGATTTGACCTCCGGAGCCTCTTAGAGGAGCAAAATTCATCCGATCCGGTTGAAATTTGGTACGTGGTGTTAGTATATGGTCTCTAACAACAATGCAAGAATTGGTCCATATCGGTCCATAATTATATATAGCCGGCATATAAATCGATCCCCAGATTTGTCCTCCGGAGCCTCTTGGAGGAGCAAAATTCATCCGATCCGGCTGAAATTTGGAACATGGTGTTAGAATGTGGTCTCTAACAAACACGCAAGAATTGGTCGATATCGGTCCATAATTATATATAGCCCCCATATAAACCGTTCCCCAGATTTGATCTCCGTAGCCTCTTGGAGGAGCAAAATTCATCTGATCCGTTGAAATTTGCAACGTGGTGTTAGTATAAGGCCGCTAATAACCATGCCAAAATTGGTCCATATCGGTCTATAGTTATATATAGCCGATCCCCAATCACACAAAAATTGGTCCATATCGGTTCATAATCATGGTTGCCACTCGAGTCAAAAATAATCTACCAAAATTTTATTTTTATAGAAAACATTGTCAAAATGTTATTTCTATAGAAAAATTTGTCAAAATTTTATTTCTATAGAAAATTTTGTCAAAATTTTATTTCTATAAAAAATTTTGTGAAAATATTATTTCTATAGAAAATTTTGTGAAAATTTTATTTGTATAGAAAATTTGCCAAAATTTTATTTCTATAGAAAATGTTGTCAAAATTTTATTTGTATAGAAAATTTTGCCAAAATTTTATTTCTATAGAAAATTTTATAAAAATTTTATTTCTGTAGAAAATTTATTTCTATAGAATTTTTTTTCCAAATTTTACTTCTATAGAAAATGTCAAAATTTTATTTTGTTAAAATTTTATTTCTATAGAAACTTTAAACTTAATTATATACGTATTTAATCGGCCTTTTCTAGTTTAATATATACCACGAATGGACTATGAGGTATATATTACGGTATTAAGAAGTTTTAAGATACGTTGCCATTGGCTTCAGTAGAAGTTTCTACGCAATTCATGGTGGAGGGTACATACGCTTCGACCTGGCCGAACTTACGGCCGTATATACTTGTCCTTGTTAAATCGCCACTGCTCAGTCGAAAAGTTGTAAAAATGAGTCTAATAGTCTTAAACTTCAAATATATATATATATATATATATATATATATATATATATATATATATATGTATATATATATATATATATATATATATATATATATATATATATATATATATATATATATATATATATATATATATATATATATATATATATATATATATATATATATATATATATATATATATATATATATATATATATATATATATATATATATATATATATATATATATATATATATATATATATATATATATATATATATATATATATATATATATATATATATATATATCGAGCGATAAATCATAAATGAACTTTTGCGAAGTTTCCTTAAAATTGCTTCAGATTTAAATGTTTCCCATATTTTGGTACTAACATTGTGTTCCACCCTAGTGCATTAGCCGACTTAAATTTTGAGTCTATAGATTTTGTAGAAGTCTATCAAATTCTGTTCAGATCGAGTGATATTTAAATGTATGTGTTTGGGACAAACCTTTATATATAGCAACCAACACATTTGACGAATGTGATATGGTATCGAAAATTTAGATCTACAAAGTGGTGCAGGGTATAATATAGTCGGCCCCGCCCGACTTTAGACTTTCCTGCCATGTTATATCCTAA